>NC_071507.1:45445000-45465000 GCF_027887155.1 Malaclemys terrapin pileata | reverse complement strand
TGAGTTTTTAACAATGGTGGAGGGGGAGGGATAAAAGATGCTGTTAAAAGAGGGGAGGAAGAGAAAATGTCAATGTTCTTATCCTTCTCACTATTTAAATTTAACAGTTCAACAGATGCATTACCTCTCAGCTCATCAAGTGGTTTAGCAATTTCCGTGAGTTTTACTACATTCAGATGGAGAAGTATGCGCGTCAGGCCATCAACGATGGGGTCACAAGTACTGAAGAACTGTCTATAACCAGAGACTGCGAGCTATACAGGGCTCTGAACATGCACTACAATAAAGCAAATGACTTTGAGGTAGGCACTGATCTTTATTTTTGTGCATATATCTATAAACTAGATGATTAGTTAAAAAAACCAAATATGTTTAATTTTTTGATTGTCTTTGCGAGCTGTCAAATCTGTACAGTTCCACATCTGTGAATGAAGCTAATGAATCTGTTTAGTTGTGTTAGCTGAATCCATAAGCCTAGCCAAGACTTGCCAAAAGATAAAACTTTCGCTATTCTGATAAGTTTCTCTGCTACATCTTTTTGAAGTTTCCTTTAGGGAAACTTTAAAGAAAGAAGTCATCACTTCCTGCTTTGAAAGCTCCGTAACACTCTGATCAAACTCCTAAAAGGTCACCCTCTGTGTCCCCTTCTTTGATTTATAGAAGTGACATGCATTTTGTTGTTGTTGTTGTTTTCAGAATTACAGTGTAAAATGACTATTACAAGAAATTGGTATCCGTTTATTGTTCTAATGGGTTTGTGGCTTTGATTAAGATTCTTGTTTACATGCCAACCTGGTGGCTCAGCAGCCTATTGTTATCATGAACATGCTGACCCTCTGCGATGCCACTGTAGCATGTTTCTCAGTGCTGATGGTGGCATTTTGCATTGTTCAGCTAGTCAGATGTAATGATGAGTTCAAGAAGAGTGCGGAAGGGGAGGGTCTGGGAGTTCCATTGCCTGATGCTGAAGTATAATGGCAGTGCACTGGTTTTTGCCCGTACCTTTTGCTTGGTACCAAGTAACACAAGAGGCCACGTTCCATAGTCAGAGGGACTTTTGTTGGCAAAAGGAGTACAGTCATTGGTCCAAAATCTCTCGTAGGTATTTTCTATACCACCCACTGCCACAGTATCTAAGTGCCGCATCTGTAAGTAACTTGAAGAGGTCTCTAACCAAAGGTTTTCTGAGGCCTTTTCCTGTCCATTGTGTGTGCTCAGTTTTTGAGGAGAAAGTTTACATGGTAAAGAAGGATGAAGAAAGAGGAGAGAGGAGGGTGTTCCTTGAAAGATTTACCAATGGTTACATATGGGAATCATAGCCAAACTTATTTGTATCGAGGTAGCACCTAGAAGCCCTAATTAGGGATCAAGGCCCCCTAGCTCACTGTCATACACATTTAAAAAAAGGAGTGTCCCTGCCCCTAAGTGTTAATCTAAGTATATAGCAAGATACAACAGAGATGGGAGGAATGTAAGGGAACCGTGAGATAAAGTGTCACTAACTTTTTTAATGTGTATTTTCCAATGCTAGTGTAGTTTCCCGTACCTTTTATTGTCAACCATATTTTGGATTGCTGAACACAATGAAGACTGAATTGAGTTGCATTGTTTTACAATAGTTTTGTTTATACTTAAGGCCTAAGGAGTTTATTAATGCTTTACAATGTCTTAGTCACAAAGTTAGTTTAAAGTAGTAGTTTTAATGGATACAGTTAACTTTTTTGAGAAATATAGAGCATATATAAACCAAAGGGAAATTCTCAAATAATCCTGAGAATGTAAATCTCACATGTAATACAGAGGTAATTTTTTATATGCACATCCAGTGATTAAAATCTAAAGATTAGATCTCTGAAAAGGGATCTAGTAATTAAGCAGGAGACAACTAAGAGCCTCTTCAAATGCTTCTTTCCCCAAGCAGGTAGGAAAAGACCCTTCATCTACCCAGTCTAATAGGAATTTCCTAGAACCCCATTTCTTGTTTTAGAGTTTGTCATACACTAAAGACCCAAAAATGAGCTGATCATTAAACTGCATGGTGCAATCTTCAATGTAGTCTTATAACCTTACCTGATAAGTGCCAACTCACACCCCCACTAGCTGGAAAGCAAAAATGACAAGTACTGTAATGCTGAAATTGGATCCAAAGGGATTTAGCAAACTGAGCATTTGCCATATTTAGCATAATCAAAGTTCCTGCCTCATACTTCAGTGATGCTTTCCTGATCTTTTGATATGATTAAAGTCTGATAGTATGCTCTTCTTAAATCACCTATACTGCATTTCCTAACCCCTGATCCTTTATGTGTGAGTTTCACTTGCCAGCGGATACTTTAGCACACCCAAACAGACAATTAGGGAAAAAGTGATAAAACCAGGTGAATTTGGTTCTTCAGCCAGGCTGTGCCACAGATTTGCTCAGGAAACTCTAATACTGTGTTCCCTTCATAGTGCATTGGAAGTGTCAGCTTTTAGCAAAGTCAAATAAGATGCTTAACAAGCTACACGTCCTATCATTTTAGCTTTGCCATTGTAGCCTTGTGGCTCAGCGCCAGAGATAGATACAACACCTCCAGCAGGATACGACTTCCCTTTTTTTTTTTTATGTTGCATGGATTTGTTTCTGTATTTGTTTTGTCCTGTAAGGTCAATTGAAACAGAACATGCAGTAAGTATAGCTGTGCGGGGAAATTCAGACTGATAGAAAAATGGCAAATGTGATTTCTTCAGTAAAGGTGGGAAACGCTCACATTTGCCTGGGGCAGTTTTTTTTACAAATGAAAAGCAGTTCATCCTTCTTCCCTAAACCATAACGTATATATCACAACGTAGATGGAGCAGAAGGTCAGAAAGAGATGACAGCTTGCTGAGCCACTCCATATCTATGGTATTTCTAGGGAGCCGAGCACTATGATATCTGACTGCTGAATACAATAACTAAGATTCACGTAGTTACCCGTATAGATTCCATTCCACTCTTTCTTAAAAAGGAACTTATCCTAACTCCCCTTCAAAATCAGTCCCTATAAGATCACCAGAGCTCATTGTTACAACCATAGTGGGACATTGGTAGGCAAGGGAGATTACCAAGCCATTGGTGTAAAAGTGGCAAAAAGTTGAAACACAACTTGGTTTAAAATAGGCAAAGAATGTTGGCCTTCAGATGACACCTGGATTCCAGCTCCTTCATGGCTCTCACTTCTACTTCATTCCTGTTCACTTGTATAATTTTCCTTTAATATATATATATATATATATTATTCTCATATATTAAAGGGATTATAGTCTCCCCAGGACTCTGCATTCTCACTTCCCTTCAGGAGGCGGAGACTGACCCATTCTCAGTTCAGAAATTTCAGGTTATGTCTACACTGCAATGTAAGCTTGGGTTTAGTGGGACTCAAGTCAGCTGACCCATGTTAGGGAACCTTGGACATCTACATTGTATTTTAACCCAATTTTATGACTTTTCTATCCCATGCTTGAAAGTAGGGCTTTGGCGACCACACTGAAGTACACAGACCCGAGTCAAAGTAACTATATCCCAGAGTTCCTAGCACCCTCTTCCCCCCAAAATGTAGTCGCTCTAGCCATAGGGCAGTGGTGCATTGTGCGAAAACTTTGCTGCCCGCCCTGTATGTTACCAGGAAGCTGCTTGCTTTGCAGATCACTTGATCAGTTCAGTCTCCATTGCAAACCCTGGAAGCTCTCTGATAGGGTACTTGCAGATTGGTGATCAGAAGGGAATGGGTTAATGTGGACCTGAGCTGCTGCTGTTTGCAAAGGGGAGTGGCTTCCGCTTTCAATAGAGTGGATTACAGATTTTGGGATAGAGAGGACTAGCAAAGTTGTCCCATGGAACTGTGAGTTGCTTCCAGCTGATTCCCAGGACCCAAGTCTACACTGCAAAGCAATAGGTCTCAGACCCTGGGTCCCAGCTTAACTCGAGCTCGGACCCTCCAGCCCTGCAGAGTCCTGGGACCCTGGGTCCAAAGGGTTAGCGCAGTTGCAATGTAGATGCAAGGGGTGGGGTAGGATTGAGCCCGGGATTAAGCACAGGTTTACATTGCAGTGGAGACATACCCAGAGAGACCTCTCTCCTAGCAATAGGTGTTCTGGTTGTTGCCCTTCCACCTACATCTTACCTTTTCTAAGACATCCTGTGTGTAGCAAACAAATAAACACCAAAGTGAGCTGTTAAAAACTGTCTCTCTGAGCTCTGCTTGCATGTTGTTTCACAGCAATTCACCTCGTCTTGCAGAGGTACATATGCAAGTGGATCAAAATGGTGAAACTTCTGCCAAGTTGCATTATTTTTGTGAATAAACTATATGTAATTCTGCTACAATGAAGGATGAAGAGACCAATGCCTTTTTTGCACAGCATTGGTTATGGCGTATTTGTATGTAGGAGTCTGCAAAGCACAATGATCAGTTTAGAAACCGAAAAAGCTTGTTAAGAGGTTCACTTTATTTTATGTGGGAAAATGGTATGAAGTCAGGGAAAACCTAATTAATACCCTGATGTTGCAAAGACACTTGCTTAAGTGCTGACACTGTACATGAATCCCGTTGGGTATGTATACACTGCGATAAAACACCTGTGATTGGCCCGGGTCTGCTGACTCAGGCTTGCGGGACACAGGCTGCAGGGCTATAAAATTGCAGGGTAGACGCCTGGGCTCAAGGACCCTCCCTACTCATGGGGTCCTAGAGCCTGGGCTCCAGCCCAAGCCCGGACGTCTACTCTGAGATTTTATAGCCTGACAGCCTGAGCCACGCGAGTCGGAGTCAGCTGACCTAGGCCAGTCGCGGGTGTTTTATTGCAGTACAGACATACACAGTGAAATCAATGGGAGTTTGTTTTTGTTTATTTACAAAAAAAAATAAGAAAGCATATATCTAAGTGTAATGTCAACAGACCCCGGTCGTTATCGGGCGGGATCAAACTGGGGACCTCTGAAGTTCAGTGCATGAGCTTCTACCATATGAGTTAAAAGCCAACTGGCTGTAGAACAGACTCATTTTATCTCTTTCTCTAAGTTGTCTCAGTGCCACAAGATGGGACAGAACACCACACCCAGAAGGTATGTGGGTTACATAAGCATCAGCAGAACAATTCAGAGAAATGCCAGTGGCCCAAATTTTCCCAAGGGACTAGTGATTTTGGGTGCCTCAGTTTTTGGGTGCTCAACTGGAGATACCTTAAAGGGCCCTGATTTTCCAAAAGTGCTGTCCTACCCATAGTCTGAACATCAGGCCTATTTAAAGCATCTCCAAATGGGCACCCTAAATAAATAGTAATTTTTGAAACTCCTGGATACTAACGTTCTCATTTTAGAAGTCCATATTCTTTCCTACTTGCATGAGCATGACTCTTCTTGACTTCAATTGATGTGCATCAAAGGAGCAATTAACCCTTAATGTCTGATTCTCATTTACACTGAGGTAATTTTACAATGTTTTTGCAATCTTATAGGGGCTTTAAAGCAAGATTTATACCCCCTTTAAGGCCCTTGTACACAATTAGGGCAATGTAAAGAGGCCCTAGTATAAGTGGAAATCAAGCCCTATAATTTGCAAACTTCTCACTTGCCCCCTCATCTATTTGAGATGCTGCACAGAGGCAACCTGTATGTTTCTAATGTGTTACCAGAAGCAGGTGACAACAGTCTTCTTTATGTATTACTCTCCCCTGGCTTTCTAGTCAACTTTAAACCTCCTTACTCAGCAGCTCTATTAGTTATAGCATACCAAGACCTTTCTAGAAAGAAAAGAAAGAAAGAAAGAAAGAAAGAAAGAAAGAAAGAAAGAAAGAAAGAAAGAAAGAAAGAAAGAAAAAGGCAGAAGACTTATTACTTACAATATGCAGCAAGGGAATAGAAAACTTATTTTGCAGTTTGTGAATACCAAGCATTATAAGAAAGGTTTA
Source organism: Malaclemys terrapin pileata (assembly GCF_027887155.1). Classification (NCBI taxonomy): domain Eukaryota; kingdom Metazoa; phylum Chordata; order Testudines; family Emydidae; genus Malaclemys; species Malaclemys terrapin. The sequence goes on along the minus strand of NC_071507.1, from coordinate 45,459,069 downwards.
TTATTGTCATTCCTTTAAAGGAAACTTGGAGCCCACGTATTTAGATAGATTCCCCCCACACACACACAAAAGGAGAAATGTCATTAGAAATACCGGTCTCTTAATTGTTTTCATTGACATCCCAGGGCTTTTTTGTTTAAAAAGAAGAAACCTGCTTAAGGAGGCACTTTTGTGAAAGAATTCTATTTCCCTTGCAACTTTCACAGGAGATGAAATTTATTTGCAAATTAAGTTACAAAATTCAGGTGCCTATAGAATGTGCAAGCATTGTACGTACCATTTGGTTGCTACTTGTTAATCTGCTTCTTGTTTAGTTGAATTGCAAACTACAACTTGAAGGGAAACTTGAAGAGAAAAATCACCAAGCTTGGAGATAGAAAACTCTGTCTCACAACTACACTTCATTTTTATATTTATTTCCTTTAGGTTCAAGATATTCATTGGTATAATGAGGCTAGCCCATTGATTTATTATCTGTTTTTTTTTTTAATGTCATTACATTTTAGCTCCCTCTGCCTTTTTGTCATTGGGTTACATTTAAGCACAGCAAGATCAACTTTAAACCTCCTTACTCAACAGCTTTATTAGTTATAACATACCATGACCTTTCTCGACATTCTTAAAGAAAAAGATACAGTGTAATGTCACTTTACTTTGCTTATTGTTCTTTGTTGAGATGAACAAAGCATTTTCTACAGTGGCTATAGCACATAATTATACAGCTTTCAATAGCGGTGTCTTGGCACATATCAAAGTTCAGAAGAGCCTTTAGAAAAAAAAAGATGTTTTGTGACAGCCTAGGGAGGGTCTCATCTTTCCTTCAGAAAATAGTTCAAGGCTCTTCTGTCAAGCTTCCCTACTTAGAGCTTTTTCTCCTCCTGCTTCATAAAGTTTAAAGGGGATTCAGTGGAGTTCTATGATCTATTTCCTTTGAAAGATTGTTCCTTTGCACAGAGAAGTCCTTTGACTTCAAGAGTTCACAGATTCATGTCTTTAGGTATCATATGTCTGACCTTATCAGTTACTCTATTTAATGTAGCAGAAAAAGTCTCAACTCTTTGTGTTTGTCTGTTTTGCCTCTGTGAAATGATTTGGTGAAAAGACCATCCTTTTTAACACACCACTGAGAGGCCGTTTCTGACTGTAACCTACCCTGTGGCTCTTCTAAAAAAAAAATTGTCCTTGTGTTTTGTGTATGGATGATTTCACAGTGAGAATAGAATTCTACAAGGACAGACACACATTAAAAAAAAAATCTTTTGCTCTTTTTTTCCTAAATGATCTATTGGCTATTTTGGTGGTTGCTACTCTGGTTCCCCAACAGGCACAACCATTTAACAAACACAGAGATAGCGGCTGGAGTGCTGGGCCAGCAGTAGGTTTTCCCTTGCTTCGACCTACCCCAAAGGCCTTCATAATTAATTGTCCTTCAGAGATGAGGAAAGTTCAGAGACAGTGTGTGTAGCGATGTCTATTGTCTGACATTCAGTTCTCCTTCCCTCAGCTCTTTTTCTTCATTCCACAAAGGGTTATCAATAGGAGCAGAGAGCAAGCTCTCTTCTAACAGCTGCTGGTGATGGTTGTATCTTTCTGTGGAACATATTGTATTCAGCCATCTATGGATTAAATGGCTAAAAAGTTCTAAAAACCTTTTCAAACTAGCATGTTTATTTCATCTAGATTACACAGCTATTTAGCTAATTAAAAACTTCTTCAGACCCTCTTATTTTTTCTTTGAATGGAAGATTAAAAAAGTATTATCAAACAATTCCAGGGTAATTTTGGTCAATACCTGAAAAATTTTCTCTCCATGTCCGCTTTGATCAATTTCCTTCTCCTCTGCCCAAAACAAGCATTGATTTTGAGGGGGGAGAAGGATGCTTAATGGAATATCCATAAAAGAAAACATTGGTGTAAGCGCCAACAGAAACAAACACTTGCCCATTTTTTTTAAAAAAAGCTATTACAATGCCAGTAACTTCAAAGGGCAAAGAAGCTGGAGTTTTCTTAACAGATTATTAATATTGTTGCACCTTCTGTGATTAAATTAGAATCCTCTGTGGCATAATTATTAAACTTCATATACAACAGAACAAAATTACATACATGCTTCCTTGTTTTCCCTAATGATATGCTAAACAAAGATATGGTGCAGCTAGCAGATATGCGAGAAGTACAGTCAAATTAAAGCTGTTTATTAACAATCGTTACGTTACTGTTCCAGTTAATAGGGTGAAGCCAAAAAAGACAAATATAATCATTCTTCTGCTGAACAGTTTAACTAGCAAATTAGGGAGGTTTTTAATTTACAAAAACAGTATCAATGTTCTTCATAGACATAACTATACGAGTTAAAGAAGAATAGCCTCATCGAAATGTTTTCTGGGCTCCATGGCACTTCCTTTATGTTAAGGAGACCTGCAGAACAACCAAAATCAATTATTATATTGATTAAGTTGTGCAAGGCATTTTGCAACAGGTTTTCTGTATTTAAGAAGAAACTGCATATGAGGTACACACAGCTAATACAGTAATGCAAAAACGGTCATAAAAAATTAAAGTTATTCTTATGAATCTTTCATTAGAAGCGATGAAAAGGGACACTGGTGAAGCCAGTTCTTTGTTCTGAGCTACTCTGATAGGAGCTGATCCTGCAAACAGTCCTGCACTTTAGGAGCTTTACGCATATGTGAAGACCCTCAGCTCTTTGAGTAAAGAGCTTGTTGATAACTCTTGTGGATAACTGTTTGCCAGATTGGGTCCAAAGATTGCTTCCCAGTGTTGTTTCACTTTCTCAAACAGATGTTCCCTTTAAAAATTGACAAAAGTAACGTTAAAAAAAAAAAAACCACCCACACAACCAGACATCTGTACCAAGACAAGCACCTACCTTATGCAGAAAGAGCTGTTTTTAGGTGTTTTAAGGCTACTTGGAGCTTTTCAGATTACTCCCCACTGCAAATAACATGTTAAGTACCGAATTGCCCTAAGCACTGTTTTATTCCTGATCAATAAAATAATAATTTTGTATTTTAATGTGCAAAATATTTTGCTTTTGCTTTTCTAGCTTTGTTCATGGAGAGCGATGAACCAAATATATACCTCTCCTTGTTTGAGTTTTTAATATTATTTTGGGGAAAAGCCAGAGATAGTTCCAGCTCTCTGTTTTTTACAATTATTTACTGATACCCCCTTCTTTTTGTCCTTTCCTTCTCTCCCCCTTCCCCAAAATTGGCAAACTCTTCAGACTCCTACTGCCATTTCATTTTGCATTCAACAAGGGGTAGGGGGAATTGAAATGTCAACTGGAGACTGAGAAAAGCTCCAATTTATAGTGCTTTAGCCTTGCACAATTCAAGATTTCTTTTGGTAGCTGCACACATTATACCCCACATCGCTCAACTCTCTTGGGGTGGTGGCAGTAGTGAGGAACGGCTATTTCTTCCTCTGTGTGTACTACAGGCCTCTAAAGACTCTTATTTATTCTCTCCCATGTCACCTTGTGTACAGTCTGGTCTGTGACACTGATGGTGATTATGTCATTATTTTGCTCTGGGGGCTTTGGCACATCTGCAGAGCTGATGCACATCTTCTTTGTTACGCTGGCATACGTCCCATATCGCAAATGCTTCATTAGCCTTACTGCCTGCCTCCTTGCCAGACAAGAATGCCCAAATCCAGGCTTCTTTTTTTGCTCTGTTCTTTTGTGTCTATGATGAGCCTTTATTCATCTTCCTAGTTCTTCCCTGTTTTCCATTTTCCTATGTGAAACTAAATTCTATATGTCCTCATTTCTCCCAGATCATCCTAGATTGGAATCCCTTTTAGCCCAAACTGATCCCTCACAACCTTTATGACTTTTCATTCATCCCTGAAAATAAGTAGACTAGGAACATTTCAAACTTGCAGTTGCAGGGAGGAACCAATTCATTGTGTGTTAGGTCTAGATGTACGTTCCTACTATTGGTATCAGGTAATAGTTATGTCACACAGTTTTTCTCCAGTCTCTCTTACATTACATGTTAGCTATGTTTCATTCAAAACTTTTGGAAAGTAGTGATGAACTGTGAACAGGGAACTATTCTTGCAATCACTGTCTAGCTGATTGAGGATTCCGAAATGCAAAGTGTGTTCTTACCACAGCTTCATATTAAAAAATTGTGCATGTTCTGTACTTCACGATTATAAAAACCAAGGCAAACATTTTCTCCTCAAAACTATATTTTAGCTGTTCTATACAAATCACATAACAGAGTGGATAGAGCTGCTTTTAAGCAGGTGGATTAGCTACTCAGTTATAACTATTCATTTTCCTGGGTTTAACTCATTCACATCATATTTAAACTTGGGGTGAGATCTTCAGCTGGTGTAAATTGGCTCCCAAAGTCAATGGAGCCATGTTGATCCATGCCAGCTGAGAATCTGGCCTTATGTAATATTAGTGTAAACTCAGATGAAGTTTTTGGTTTTTAAACAAATATTAATTCATAGAACTCTTTTACAGTTTTAGAAGACTAAAAATTAAATATAGATCTGGCTTTAGAGTCTCTTGCTCTTTACCTGTAATGTATGTTAACACTCCCCTTCATGCACACAGCAAGAGACCCACACAGCTGATACATTTTCACTGAGTTGCATGGGGTTATACCTAGGGCTCTACCATATTCATGGCCATGAAAAATGCGTCACGGACCGTGAAAGTCTTTTGTGTGCTTTTACCATATACTATACAGATTTAACAGGGGAGACCAGCGTTTCTCAAATTGGGTCCTGACCCAAAAAGGGGTCATGGGGGGGGTCACAAGGTTATTTTAGGGGGGGGGTCACTGTATTGCCACCCTTACTTCTGTACTGCCTTCAGAGCTGGGCGGCCGGAGAGTGGCAGCTATTGACTGGGAACCCAGCTCTGAAGGCAGTGCTCTGCTAGCAGCAGTGCAGAAGTAAGGGTGGCAATACCATACTATGCCATCCTTATTTCTACACTACTGCTGGTGGTGGCGCTGCCTTCAGAGCTGGGCTCCCAGCCAGCAGCCGCCGCTCTCCAGCTGCCCAGCTCTGAAAGCAGCGCCGCCGCCAGCAGTAGTACAGAAATAAGGGTAGCAGTACCACAACCACCCCTACAATAACCTTGCAGACCGCCCACAACTCCTTGGGTCCCCACCCATTATGAGGCCATGAGGAGGTGACTGCTGGGCAAAACCATTATAAATGATGTCCATGAAAGGCCCATACCATGTGCCAGTACAAGATATAATACAGCCTAAAAAAATGAAGCTGTAGTACGCTGATATAATATTAAAGTGGCAACATTTCCCTACAAGATTAAGAAAAACAACACTAAGGCTATCACAGCAGCTGGAGAATCAGCTCTATCTAGGTGCTTACGTGGGCCCCATCACTATAGTACCTGAGCACCTGCCAAGTATTTAATAATAGGAAGAACAATCTCTCTCTCTTCCTTGCCAGCTTGTATGAGGACTAGCTCAATTAGCATGTGTGTGTGAGAGAGAGAAGGGCACAATGGGGCGAGCTTTTTGAGAGAAAGCAAAGTTAAACAGATAAGTTTTCCATTTCGTTCTAAACAGGGCAAGGTACATGGTCATACTTAGCTCCTGGGGGAGTCCGTTCCCTTGGTGAGGACCAGCTTATTTAAAAGTTTCACCTCCTGAGCTCATGAGCCTCCCCTAGGGGTGGATAGTTAAATGGTCCCAGTGTAACGGAACTGTCGTGATGGTCTCTCAGGTAGCTAGGGCCAGACCAGTGGAGGAGTTCGACCTTGAACTCAGTTCTGTATTTATTAGGGAGCCAGCGTAGAGAGCAGAGGACCAGGGCAGTATGCGTTGCCAAACAGACAGACTGCTGCATTGATCAGGACTTGCAGGAGAATGATGACGTAGACACGTGAATGGATTTAAAGCAGCAGGCCCCAACTTTATTAACATTAATATTAAAGGAGAGGCTTTTAACTAGAAGGCATCAACTGGGCCTTGGAGGGGAGGCGTTGAATGGCCATGAAACCAAGCATATGGGCTGGTTCTCTTAGACAAACCCTTGCTATTCAGTTCCCCATTCAGCCCAATGCAGACTCCCATCGCCTTCCTCCTGCAAGGAGCAATGAGGGGACAGACAAGGGGAAGCGCAGTCTGTGAAGACTTCAGACCTCCTTTTGCCTCACAGGTTCACCAGTCCCTGGGCCATGTGCTTGCGTTTACCTGAGGAGCTGTCTCCTTGAAGCTTCCTATCTACATTGGGCACCAGCCACAAGTTGCAACAACATTTATTACCCCCCACCTCTTTTATTTATTTATTTTGAAGTGTCGTCTCCCTTGTCTTTACCCCCCTACCAGCTCCCCAGTCTTGCCCACCAAGAAAACATTCCTTTCTGACCCCAAATACCTTAGACCTACAGCAATCCCTGGAAACCCAGCTTGGACAACTGCACCAGCTACAGGGCAGATTGGCTGGGGCAGCTTTCCAAGCAAGCATGGCTGCCGGGTGCGCAGGAATTCTTAAACACAGGGGATCACTGGAGCTAATCAGCTTCCTCCAGACATTCCCCTGCCCAGCTGATTACAGACCACCTGCCCCCAAACCCCACATACTAAGACAAAAAGAGCCATTTCAGGGCCTGGGACTTAATTCCTAGATCAGGGGTAGGCAACCTATGGCACGCGTGCCGCCTTCAACACGCGAGCTGATTTTTAGTGGCACTCACACTGCCCGGGTCCTGGCCACCGGTCCGGGGGGGCTCTGCATTTTAATTTAATTTTAAATGAAGCTTCTTAAACATTTTTAAAACCTTATTTACTTTACATACAACAGTAGTTTAGTTATATATTATAGACTTATAGAAAGAGACCTTCTAAAAACGTTAAAATGTATTACTAGCACGCGAAACCTTAAATTAGAGTGAATAAACGAAGACTCGGCACACCACTTCTGAAAGGTTGCCGACACCTGTCCTAGATAGACCAAAGAAAAAACAGATTACAAATATTTTCTCATTATTCCAGGGCAGAACTGCCTATATTACGGTTTTATACCGTGTAATATGTACTCTGTAAATGGAGGGATATAAACCTTTGATGTGTTACTGCAGTGTTAAAGATCCATCCACTAAGCCGAATACTGGCCAGTGTAGGGACAGTAGAGTAACCATACTATAAAGAGGTGTACCTACTGCACATGCTGCAAAAGCACTTTTAACTGTGCACTCCGATTTTATCCACCAGCTCCCGCAGCAGAATTCCCCTATGCATGGTAATAGATCTGTGCAGGGACCTGTTATTGGTGAAAAAGGCACATGCTCTTCAGCATCCAGGCCCTGTCGCCTGCCCTGTCTGTCCCAGCATAAAACACTCACGTGTTGCTACTATCCCAGAAAACCTGCGGAGCAGCCTATCTGCAGTTACTGTAACGGAGCTGGAGTTGGGTGTTCAGTCTCAACCTCGTATTCACTCTTCTGGGCACAGGTGTTCTTTAGTGTCTGTGTCTAGTACCTGTCAGAATTTGTCAGCATGGTATGTAACATTGCCAAGCATTGTAGGAGATGCCTCTGAAAGCAGACCATGTTTAGTCGCAATGGGGCTGAGTTAAAGGGTTAGTAAGTCAGAACAGTCTTGCATTTATTGGTTTTATTTCTCATTCAAGGGGAGGCTAATGCAACTTTGTGTGTGTGTGTAAAAGTAACCAGGCATATACTTTTTTCCTTTTACTCCTCAACATATATTAAACCCCCAAACATCTTAAACTATAGGAATTCATTAGTGATTTTTCCTTACTATTACAATGCTATTAATGATGCCCGAGGTCAAGAGCTATCCATTGTAAATCCCTATACTCGCACACTTCTAACTCAGCAGGAAAACCAAAAGAAAAATTCCCCAGAATGCAACTTGATAGCCTGGAAGTAAAATGTTTTAGAGATCTTGGTCCGGAGGAAAGGGGAGAGGGAAGGAATTTGAATATTTTAAGAGGTGAGAGATCAAAATCATTGTAATTTAAGATCCTCTTTTGTCTGTTTGAAACTTCAATTTTTTTTTATTTTTAAAATGTTTGCACCACACCGTGGCATGACTGCATTTCAGGGGTGGGTAAAGTACTCCTCTGTCTCATGAGTTCTCAACCTGGGGGATAAGATTCCCAGGGTGGGGGTCAGAAATAGGTGTCAGGGGGTCAGGACTACCCTGCCTTTCACATATTGCTAAATGGGAATTGGGTCCCAGCTAGATCCCTTCTAGATGGAAGGGGTGTTGCATTATAGAATAGCTGCCCTAACCATCCAGCCACGGCTTGTGAAATGTACGTATCAGTTTAGTATCTATGTGCTATGTATTGTGTCCCTATGTGGAGCCTGTAAAGTACTTTGGACTCCTTCTGTGTGAAAAAGCTTCATTTAAATGTAAGTGATTAAATCTAGTGTATTCCACAGTATTCATTTTCACTGCACCACCACTTTTGCTTCTCTGATGTTATCAGACATCTCAGCACTCACTCTGTCCCTTCCCTTCCTTGTGAGAGCAAGGCTTTCTTTCCCCTGCTAGAAGCTGTGGTGGCGGCATCAGGCTTACTAATAGCATTGTGGTCCAGGTTTAATGCCTCAACACTTTTGCATGGCAGTGGGGGAGGGGTTTGATCCTCACTTCAGCCAGGCATTTTTAAATGATTTTAGGGATGTACGTTAAAGGGTTTGTTCAGCTGTGTGTTTTATTCGTGGTTTGTTAGGTAAAAGGAAAGAATGCAAATGCAGCAGTAAGCAACAAAATAAAAAAAAACATAATTTTTCTTTTTCAAACTTGGCTGACATGGGGCTAGAACTCTTCACTTCTCTGTAACAGCAGCTGGGGCACTAATCACTAGCATCAGCAGTTCAGTGTTAAATCTGCCCCTTCAGCACCACTACACCACAGGAACCCTTGTGATGCTGGTGGGAGGGTCACAGTGGTGGGGAGGGTGACCACATTGAAATCACTGTGATTCTCACCCCAAATGAGTCTCCCAACTGGAGAGAAACACAGCGCTCACAAGTGTGGAGCGTTTCTAGATCACTGTGGCTGTTTCCCACCCCTAGCTAGGTGCCTTCAGTGCTAGAAGGAAGCGTACGCTGTGATTCTAGTCCAGGGGTTCTTAAACTTCATTGCATTGTGACCCCCTTCTGACAACAACAATTACTATATGGCCCCAGGATGGCCCTGGACCCCAGCAAGTCTAATCCAGCCTTGGCAACCCCATTAAAACAGGGTCACAACCCACTTTGGGGTCCCGACCCACAGTTTGAGAACTGAGCTACAGAAACACTTACACTGAAAGTGCTGCAAGCGCAAATTTGAGTGAGACTCAAAGACTGAATGCAATGATAGTGTGGACTGCAGACTGCCATGAGGTACCCCAGTGAAGAAGTCACTGAGATTAATGTCGAGCTCCACCCTAATCTGAGAAAAGGAGACAACTGGGGGACATGATGTGCCCAATAATTTAAGTATTATTCATTTGTATTTTTAAAAGAAAAATGCCCTTTACAAATATCTCCCTCTCCTCATAAGTGATAATGGAAGAGGCATTAGCCTTTCCGTGGCCTGAGCCAACCTATTTTTTTCCTAAGAGGGGTCCAGAATGTTCAGCCAATTGAGTGATCTAATTAGCTGAAAATTGTTAATTTCCTTTACCTTATAAAGCACCTAATGCAGAAACTGTTAAATAATGTTAAGTGTCAGACTTAAACTGAGAACATTGGGCCATATGCTGCCCCAGCTTGCGCGCCAAAAAGTGTAGCAACTTACTCCAAAACCTGCCTCCAAATTTTCTGTGTAAGCCAAGGCCTCCTGTTGGTATGCTGCCACACCAACTCACAGCACAAAGATGGGCCCACGCAGCCGTTCTACTTCCTCCAAAAAAGAGGGGGGTGGTTTGAAAAATGGAGGAGGAGTCGGGGCAAAGGCAAAGCACTCCACCAGCTACCCTGGAAAAACAAGAAAACCGATTGCAAAGGAGCACTGCTTTGAGCAGCATTCACCTGGTAGTGACAGAAATCTACACTTTACAGCTACAAACTATATGAGGCCGGCTCTTGTTCCCTGCACTGCATTTTGTTCCCTGCATTGCACTGCATCGATCTGTGGATAGATCTGCCCCGATCCATTCAGAAAGGTGGGGTCTGCCTCCATGGCACCATGCAGCTTGTCCCACTAGGGCTCCCTCTGCAGCCCAAGGGATCCACAAGTAGGAAGGGGCTGGTGAAGGTAGCTACAGTCTCCTCTCCATCCTGCATGAAATCTGCCTAAAAATTCACGCAGCCTAGAGGTGGCATTAACTTTTGGTTGACCTCCATCTTTGCTGTAGCTCAGGGGTATTCCAGATAGAGCTGCAGGCGAGTGGATTGGAAAGGAGTAGGGAGCCCAAAACTCACCATGGAGGAGACAGCAGAGCCGCAGGATTTGGCTGCCAAACCTGCAGCCTGGCACTCTTGGTGGGGGCAGTGGAATGGAGGGCATCTGGCCAAATGCTGCAGCAAGGGGAGCCTCATAGTTTTCATTTGGCACCTTCCTCAGGAGCCTGAGGAGTCCAGTTATTTTTTTATTTGTATTGTGGGGCCCATTGTGCTAGGTGCTGCACACACACACCTATAAGAAAGACAAAACAATCAATCAGACAACCCATTCCGGTCCCAAAGAGCATAGAGTCTGAGAATGCGATGAGAAGGAATAGGTGGGTAAACCAGACAAGTGTGAGCATATAGTACAAGCAACGCAAACCTCTTTGTTTGCTATAACAAGCGGCGGCAGCCCAGTAAGATCCGGCCCCAGAATCACACTGGATGAACAGGGCCGCCCGGGGGGGGTGGGGGAGGAGGGGCAAGTGGGCAATTTGCCCCAGGCCCTGCAGGGGCCCCCATGAGAATATAGTATTCAATAGTATTGCAACTTTTTTTTATGGAAGGGGCCCCCGAAATTGCTTTGCCCCAGGCCCCCTAAATCCTCTGGGTGGCCCTGTGGATGAATAAGCACACAGGCAGGGCCAGCACAACCCATTGGTCGCCTAGGGCACTACAATTTGGGGGCGGCGACCATGGCGGTATTTCGGCGGCAGGACCTTCCGCCGCCTCTGTCAGGGGCGGCATTTCAGGGCAGGACCTTCCGCCACCTAGGGCAGCAGAAAAGCTGGCGGCGCTCCTGCACGCAGGGGCGCCATCTGCAAAGGGTGGGGTGTGCGGGCTTTATCTCTGACTGCAAGGGGTCCAGAAGAATTGGTTGGCCATTTCCATACTCTGTGGCTCCTTGTTACAGATTCGGCCACGTGAGTAGCAGCCGTATCATGCGCGATGGGTGGGGAGTCAATGGCAGCGGTAAGGTGGCCTAGTGAGCACCGGGGAAGGGTTTGCCCTCCACACAAATGCCCTGGTGGGTGTCGTACCATTTCCCGACGCATATTGATATATATTTAGAGGCTCACTCACCCGGCAGCCTCCACGAATGCCCTTCCTCTAAGGGATGATGGATGAGGAGCCCTCTGGACTGGCCTACATGCAGTTTCCCAAGTCTTTCTTCTCTTTTTGTGTGTTTTTCTTCCCGCAAGGGGGTGGATTATGATTCTAAATCGTACCCTTTATGCTGAATCTCATCACTGCTGTCAATTTAAGTCAGATATTAACCTTACGTCCCTGTGGGCACTTGTGTGTATTGTTCATCCTTTTTAATATTTTTCCTCAGAGGAGCCATTTCCATTGAATCATCTTTTATTGCTACTATACCTTTGCTTGCGCAGACTGGTATGTGCACTCTTAAAAAGCTGTTTCATTTGGCGCTACGCACACCCAGAGTACTCCCTCAATGGCAGACTCTTAATCCTGGAGAGGGTCTAATAGATACTGTTTACACCTTCTCTTTGGGTTAAGAAGCTCCCTGTGGAGCCCCTCACTGCTGCCACTATATAGCTCATCCAACTCGAGAAGTCAGCCAGCTTCCCGCTCACCCCCTCCAACTTGTTTACCTCCCATTAGTATGACCGTGGGGGGTGCAGCTCTGCAACGGGAGCAGCCTTCGCCAGCTGAAGACCTCTGATCCCAAGTCCACTAGAGATTTTGGCTTTACTGTTTGGCAAAACGACTTGTTGCCCACCAGGTCGGCATGAATAAAGATATTTTTAAAATCCGTAAAGTCCTGCTATTGAAAAAAAACAACCCATTGCTGTTTTTCTGGATAATTTAACCTCTCCTGGCAGGCTGACATGTTGAGTGCTCTGTGCTGCCCTTATTTATTTCTGCTCATAATTAGACTTTAAAGAAAAAAACCCACCCACGCACCAAGAATTCTACTTTATATAAAATTTGAAAGCAAAATCAATCCTGACCCAATCTTATCATTTTTAAAGTATGTTTATCCAGCTTTGTAGTAGGAACAAGCAGGCTGTTGAAGGCCACATAGTTTTCAAACCTTGGTTGCAACACGTTACCCCATTTTGAAACCGTCTTTATCTACCCGAGAAAACTAAAATCTGTTTGACAGAGTAGCACTCCAGCCAGTTTATCTTGCAATATGCCTTTAGCTCACAGAGCCTATTGATTTCCTTAAATTAATGTTTACAGAATGCTACTGAATTTCACTCAACAGGACATTGTTCTTTTGAAGCTTTGTAAAATATGATACAGAGTGTTATTGCCATTTGTTCCACTGCTAAGACTGATGAAACATTTATTTTTTTAAGTGTAGCCTTGAACTATAGCTGTTTCCTACAAGTGTGTTTACTCTTGGAACATTAGTAATATGACACACTACCAGACTCTGGCACAATACTTTGGTCAGACCACAGGCAAACTCTTTAGGTACAGTATGGCTAATCTAATCATAAAAATGGACCTGAAGTTTAACACAGACTAGACATCGACAGTACGAGAAAAGGTTTCAAGTATAGCCCAGCTGTCCCTGTCTGAAGAATCTTCAGATTGGTTTGGTGCAGCCTAGCAGTTGTCTGAAGCTGTTACAATGTCAGAACTGTTGTATTGGGCTTGGTACTTCTAAACACAGGAACAAGTTTTTAAAGTCGCTGATCTTTTTTTTTCTAATTTTCAGATAAAAAGTTTTAAAGACTCCCGCAGCACAGGTCAAAGGCTTCATGCCTTAAGCTCTGAAGAGGATTTAAAAATCTGATCTAAGAAGCACATAAGTAATTCTAATGCTAGTTCAGTTTTTGGCAGTTTAGTAAACAATGATTCCTATTAACTGTCGTTGAAATTTTAATATAAAACGAAGCCATTCATCTCCTGTTGATTTTACTAATATTTTTCTGAAACTTAACTAGAATCATTTGTTTGTTCAACAAATCTACATGGTGCGGCACATATGTATGTGCAAAACAGGGCCTGATTCTGCCACCTTCGTGCAGGAGGAGAAGTACCTTATCTTACTGAGATGAATGGGATTATTCAAGGAATAAGGTATTACTTGACCTGAGTAAGGGTGGCAGAACATGGCCCAGGATGTCTTACTGTGTTTCTCCTCCTTCATGCACAGATCAGTTAAAGGCAGAGCCTCCTCAGCTAGTGTAAATTGCCACCACTCCTTTGAAGCCAGCTGAGGATCTGCCCCTTGGCCGTCATGGTAGCTACATACACATAGTGGGTGAGGATGGTGGGGATGGACGCCTGACTCGTTACATGCAATATCCATATCCGTGCATCAGTTTAAGAAAGACAAGTATCAAGTCATTTTGTCGCTTGTGTCATAAGCTGTACTGCTCCTTGCTTAATAATGTTTGGGAGCAGGTTCTTTCCCACCTAGAGGTTCAGTGTATCTGAAAAACAAGCCATGGTACTCCTAGAAGGGGAAAGCAGTATCATCTAATATCTCACTTCTTGTTTTTTTTAATCGAGTAATCTCTCTGTGGATATTCTGAAGCATCTCAGTTTATCCATTTAAGTCCACTCTGCCTACAGTAAAAGTCCCCAGCTTGTGCCACGGCTGTCAGGAGATATGTGTCTCCTTGATCAATATTTACTTAACAAACAGCAGGGATAGGAGAGTTTGTTTAGAGGAATCATGTGCGTACAAGGGTGAATGAATGCTCGGTAAAGTATT